>NC_054534.1:81792543-81830043 GCF_017654505.1 Polyodon spathula | reverse complement strand
GCCAATGTGCTTGGGTCTAAGTACAATTAGTTCAATCATATTTAATGCTTTGTGTTACAGAACAGGGCTACTTGGGATGGATTGGTGGCAGGCAGGAGGAGGGTTTTGTAAGGTTCAGTAATCATCATTACTTAACTCATTTATTTTTTTATAGTGTCATTATTTTAAAAGAAAAAAAAAACAGCTGAGTATGTCGCCTGCATAACGATTTTTTACTATTAGGAATCCTACAGCGTTTTTGCCACAAAGCCATATTGCTGCAGAATACTAGCCCATTAATTTGGTACTGTTTTTTTTTTATGTATATAATAGCTCACATGAAATACATTATTCTTCATTTCAAATCAGGTGGCTATAACAAGGAAACAGCTACACAAAGTGGGAGCACACAGCCAGTCTCCATGGAACAAGCTTCAGCAAATGGACGGATGAAAAGATGGTTAAAAGGGACTGGCACTGGGTGCACAAGGTGGTCTAAGACTTTCTCCAGTTTGCATTACTCTCTAATATCTACTAATGTGGTGCTATGTTAACCACCTGTTCAGGTATATACAGGTGGAGCTTTCATTTAATTATAATGGACAATGTATTGTACTGTCAAAAGCTTAAGACAGCAAGCCATCCATAAAGCTAAAAGGTTACTTTCAGTAGCCAGTCAAACCTCTATTTTTAATGGATGAGAGCAAGGCACATATGATAAGGCAATATTGTGTCATTATAATACAAATGCTTTACATTTTTATGTTTTGCAGCTTTTGTGCGCACACACTTTCCTATCATAGCTAGTAAACAAATTAAAATGTGCCTAGTTTTGTTGAGTATTGTGCACTGTAAAAAATGTGATGTCTAAAAGTCCTCTTCTTCTGTTTCCATTGCTGTGAAGGAAATCTGCTTTGTCTTGATCAGTATTTGTCAGGAAAGACCAAATACAAATGGCCATCATAGACAATAGTTTAAAGTAATATATCACCTACACTTTCCCTGGCTTCACAGCACAGCGTAACATTTATATAGTTCCCTACCTCACTTCCTCACAATCATCCTTGAGGAATCCTTTGCTGAAGTAATGGGTAGGCATGACAAAAAAAAATCCTAGCGGAATCACTACTGTAACTAACTCACAAAATAAGATATTAAATAGGTAAGAATATAAATATTTGGAAAATGCAGATGATCTTGACACAACTTGCTGGTCAGCAGAAAAAAAGGCTAATTCCAGCAATAGTTGGATATTTAACACTGGTGATACACAAATAAAACAATGGGGGGCTAATGTCACATATTAAATGAGTTCAGTGGTCTCAACATATCCCCCTTAGCCAGCAGTCAACTTCTTAAAACCAACAAACATGTAAACCAGTCCAAAAACAATCCACTTGTAGCAGGCATGGTTAATAGGTAGAAGTCATTCTGTTAATGAAATGGGACACCATTCCTTGTGCTGTCTTTCCAAAATGTGTGGAGTTTTAAAAAGGAGAGATTTAAAAACACCATTGTCAAGAATGATACTTGAAATGGCGGATCGATTTGGAGCGAGTAGTAACTTGCAAGCCTGTCCCTTTGGGAATTGATCTCACTTTCTGTCATGTGTGCAGTCAATGCAGCAACAGCAGCAACAGCAGAAGGGCACCTGGCAGTGAAGTCACTGGAATACGTCTGCAGCAGACCGTGTCCACTTCAAAGCTCAAGGGAGAAAACTGAGCACACTAACGCTCTGCCACAGCTATTCATCATGACCTGTGTTCCGTCTCTCAAGCCTGTGTAGTTGAAAAGAGACCCACACCTCCCAGAAAGGATCAACGGCTCATCTTCCAACAGAGCAGATCCTGGTAACCTTTCTCCCTCCATGGCTAAACATGCCACTCAGCTCTGATTGAAACAGGCAAGTTGCTATAATGATTGGTCTGCTATGTGGACAAGTGCCAGAGGCTGTTGGTCACATTATCTGTGTCCAAAACAATGAACTCTAACCCATTCACATTTTAGTGGCTATTGTAAAAAAAAAAAAAAACTCCTTCCTAGTTTTATGACACTTGAGTTAATTGAGATATAATTTTCTGGCAACAAAGGTTTTTATTTTCATACTGATTATTATTTAAATTCAAATTTGAATTGTGTTCCTTCTTATTAGTTGCTTTAAAATGGAACTGTACATAAAGCAAAACTATAATACACAGAATACTCAATGATCACATACACCACACAAAAAAAATACAATTCCCTCTGTAAGTTATAAGAATGTACGCGGCAACACTGTAAGTTAAATAACTCGTAACTGCCTGTAACTCCAACAAGACATTGTTATAAGACAGGGGAAACATTTTGAAATGTTAACAATAGTCTTAATGAATATCTGATTGGAACTTCTATAGCAATCTTTTGAAACCTCTATAGCAGAGAATGACCCAGATTTTATATACTTTTCTATAGGAATAAATAGCTAGTTATATACACACTTACCCATCCTTGTGTATACAAATATATAGATATGCAGTATGACATGCTGTTTCTTGCACACAGTGAAGAATGTAACAGAGATCCCATTATAATTTTACCGCTCAGCCCGAGTTGCTATGGTGCATGCAAGAAAAGAGAATAAGCTAATGGGCTCTCTACTTAATGTGATTAGAGCCATTATTGACATAATGCCAGGAAGATGCAAGGCTATTAGCGCAGCTCCCTCCACTCTTGATTCAAACTTAGCATTTGATACACAATTTCACTTTTTATTCAGCTTCAGGCTCGAGCCAATTAGACTGGAAAACAAAGAATCCAGATGAAAAGCTGTGACAGTTCACACAGCGATGTTGTATAAATGAAAACACGCTTCAGACGTTTGTCTGTCTTACCCACTAAAAACTTAATAAATTGAACACTGTTATCTCTCATATCTTAATTCTGTAATCCACTTCAAATTACTTAAAGAGAATAAAACATGTAACAAATACTGGGCCTGGGACAGCTGCCAAAATAAACAGCCAATGTCTGAAATCAAGTTATGAGCTTTTCTTCTTGAAAACTGGCCTTTTCAGTTAAAATGAAACATGGAAAATGTGTTTTGTATATGTATATATATATATATATATATATATATATATATATATATATATATATATATATATATATATATATATATATATATATATATTAGCTCAAAGAGCCAGCTGCCCTATTATATATATATATATATAATTTGACTGCATGGACAGATTGCAACCAAATCTAGATTTTAGAAAGGGGCACATTGTACACCTGTCTTCTTCAGGCTGCCCTTGTAGGCCCAGCAAGGCCTGTAAATGCTAATTAATCCAGCCCTGGACTCTACATACCAGTAGTCTGTATAATTCAGTATGATTTATGGGTCCCGACCAAATCCCTATTGAAATGAATGGTGTGATATCCTCTACAATCCGGAACCTGTCTATTCTTGAATCCGGAATGATTTTTAAGTCTCTTCTGCCTAACATCAAGGTAAATCTGAACAGCAAATAAATGCTTAAACATCCACACAAGCTACCTCTTGAATGAAAATGTGCGCCTATCAAAAAAACTGAACATTTACCAAAACCAACACAAAAAGAGCTAAGTGAAACGTTCAAATTACAAAGCAAACTGCTTCTGACATTCTGAGAAGATGCCTACCTAAAAGCTACATGGAGAACACCTGAATGCCATCAGAAAGCACCTGAATCCTGCATGCAGGTACATTCTTTATGTGGAAATGGTTTAAACAGGCTTGTGCTATTATACTGTGTATATGCAGTAATATTTTTTAAGCGTTCAAATAGTTTTGTCATTTTTACCTTTTTTTTAGGTACAGCATTAGATTTTTTTACAGTAACTCTATAATCCAGAACACTGTCTAATCTGGTCTCAAGTGATGCTGGATTGTACAGTCTTTACCGTATTTCCATTAAGAGCAGCTAATTCCTGCACAAGGTGAAACTGCAACTTGACCAATGTATACACGTTGAGGTTCCTTCTTTAACAAGAGAAATAGCCATCACTGCATGGCAGTAAAGTGTTTAGAAAAAAAGTACAGTGCCCTTTCTATTATTCATGCGTATAACTCGTTCAACTCCTATAATCCATTCAACTTGTATAAAAGTGTACTACTCCAGCTTGTTTGTGCTTTGGTATACAAGACGAGCAACCACAAACGTCATTATGAAACAAATCACAACACATTTTAGACAGATGCTTCTTTCAGCGTTCAGTAAAGAAGCTGTGACTCCAGCGAGTTTTGTATGGCAAGCATGGAATATCGCTCGTGCCAAATGTCCTTATTTAGATGAATACATCTTTTTATAAAATTGGTTTTGGCACTAGACTAGGGAATGAATGTTTGCATGTTATATTGCACGTTTAAAATTAATATTATATTTACATATCTTACGTCTCGTCATGAGCAGGTAGTGTAATTCCTTTCACGTCTTTTTTTTTTTAAATCCAGTATTCAGATATTCAAGGGAAGAGCTTGTCAAAAAGAATCCTCACAAAATGTGGTTAAAGAAACTCTTGTAACCAGGAGGTCACCAGTTCAAATCCCAACTCAGCCACTGACTCATTGTGTGACCGTGAACAAGTCACTTAACATCCCTGTGCTCTGTCTGCAACTGATGCATAGTTCACACACCCTAGACTCGTGTCTTGTAAAGCGCTTTGTGATGGTGATCCACTATGAAAGGCGCTATATAAAAAAGATAAAATCAGGTCAGTTATTGTATTTTGCTTAATAATAACTGAATATATTTTATTTAGAAAAAATATATTCAGTATTTTATTTAGAAAATAGAAATAATGGAAAAACACCATGGTGTTACATTTAAAGTTGAACACACTGTAGATCTACAGTACAATACAAAGTACACAGAAACTGTGTAGGCAATGTTCTATCCCTTGTTCTTGTGTATTTTGCTGCCATCAAGAGATTGCTGTACTGCACAACAACGCTAGTATTTAAAATTTCTTGCTCACAAACATTTCACGTTTTACAGTGTGTGTATGCGGGCTCTCGACACATGTTGGTATGCGGCTCCTAGGGTCAGGCAGTTTGGCCACCCCTGTTCTAGACTGTCACTGGGAAGTAATTAAGGTTAATTAACTGTAATATTAATGAAAGTCACCTCAGTGAGAGTATATCAGTTGTGTACAAGTTTATTTTCTATGTATCTTGTTTCATTTGGGGTCTATTTCTAAAATGAGAAAAACACAATTTCTAATAGTATGTGTAAGTGCCTGTAATTTTATTCTTAAATATAATATTTTATTTATACTTTATTATTGAAATAAAACACAAAGGGAATTGAGGTCTATTCAACCGATCAGATGCAGATCGAAATACCACCACTGTTACATCATTAAAGTGTGAACCACATTAATTAGAACCAAACACCCTTGGTATTAAAGTGGATAATTTATTATATATAATATATATCTATAGATATATATATCTATATATATATATATATATATATATATATATATATATATCTAACCGCTAAAATGCAGAATATCAAAATCTTAATATATATTGACGCAACAAGGCCAGCCTGAAAGACCATCCACAGGTTAGAAACATGTAACTATATACAGAACTCTCCTAAAGCAGCCATAAACAAGCTGTTCTCCACACACTTTAATGCAAAAAAAAAAAAAAGACCAGGCAGGTGAAACATTATATCTCTCTGTTTTGGAAATGTGATCTTAGGTATCTCTAGCAGCACAGCACTATTGATCTCGTTTAGCTTGTCTCGTGTTACTATCAGTAAACCGATTCTGCTCAGCACACTTCCTTCCTTGCTGAAAGTAGTGTACATACAATGTAAACAGCCTTCAGAAAAACTCAATAGACAAGCAGACAGCGGGGTACTAAAGTGGTGCCTTCTCATATCCTACACGGAGTTGGTAATGTAATTTATGATATAATCCCACAATGAACCTGTTACCAGTGCATCGAGTGTTAGGTCTAATACATCTTTCAATACAAATTACAAGCTGAAAGAACTGAAAGATGTGATAAGTATAGATTACTTAATGTCCAGGCGCTCCTCAGCCTGGCTAGTGCGAGAGCTAAATTAACCACATGGCTTTCACTGGGAAGAGTCCTCTGGGCCAGAGAAGTGCTCAAAATGAACTATTACACAGTTCATTTTCCACTTCTTTTCTTCCTGAAAGGGGATTTTCTCTGTTTTGAAATGAGTGCCGGTAAAACTAGACACAGCTGATTGCATAGGTCCAGATGCTTACCTTGTCTGAGGAGGGTGGGGAAAGGAGGGTTGGCAGTTTTGAATACATCTGATAGACAGCTTGCAGTAGGACTCATCTGCTTTGATAAACAACTGTACAGTAATAGGAAGAAGGATAATATCACAGGGATATTTTATTTTAAGGATGATACTGCTAGAAGTAAGGGTGGTAATAAGAGACAGAGAGGTCATCTTATTAAAACAAATATCTCTATATAGCAGAAACAAAAAAGCTCCTGGTGTTCTTCTATTTACAAATCCATAAATTTAAACATGCAATCATAGCATATGCTGTGTTAGTAAAAGACCCAATTCAAGTACAAAGAAAAATAAAAATATTTTGAAGATATAAACAGGAAGAAACAATTCAGATCAGTAACTGCTCCCTTCTGCAACTACGTTCCTTCTTGCTGCGATTTTGCTTTATAATTGTTTTATGAAAATGTGCCATTTCACTTGCACCAACAATCTCAGATATATAACATATACAACTAAGTCACAATTTAGACTTTCTTGTGAATGACGCTCGCAAAAATGGGGATGTTCAACCTCCTCTTTGGGTTTTTGACTTTTTTGACATTACATTTACTGTTAGTTTTGTTAGATGCAGGATCACATTAAGGTTTTGTGTTGATGTGTTGATTTATATATGTTGCAGCATTAAGGAGCTTTTTTCCCTGCCAGGCTGACACTGTGAATGAGAACTTGTTACCAAGGGTTCCTCGTCTGCCCTGAGGGGAGCACATATTCCTTGCTCTTGTCCTTGTGACAAGGGGTCAAGTACCAATTGAAACAGCAAAAGTGTGGAAAGCTGCTGACTAGACACCAGACTAGGATCACATAAGTCCCCTGAAGAGTCTGAAAATTGAAATCATCTTTCTTTATGTAATTCTGATCAGGCAGCAGGCTAGGCTTTGTACCCCATTTCCAATCCACTTAGCCAACCAACCAATGGCAGGGTCCTACAGTCAGATGTCACATGGCTTTGGCAGGCCAGGACCCTGTCTAATGATTTTTTTTAACAAACACAGTGGTCGAAAATCATGCAAAAAAAATCCTTCACTGCTGCAGCAAGCCATTTAGCATCTATATATATGAATATGCAGCAAGCTGAAACCGATTTGTCATACTATATGGTTTACAGATGAATCACATTTAGATAGCTCTCTGCCGCTTTCAGGCAGTCTGCTAAATAGCTGTTGCATCATCAACATTTTGAATGTCCTTCGGTGCAGATACAGGTTGACCTGTCTGAGGTAGAGGATTGGTCTGAGGCCACCATCCCGCTTGGGCATCAGGAAGTACCTGGAGTAGAACCCTACCTCCAACTGAAGGGGGTGTAGGATATGAATAACCCACTTTTGCAGCAGAGCTGCTACCTGAGACACCACTGCAGAGTCTTGGGGGTCCGTTACTGATGTTGGAGTCACACCCTGAAATGGAGGGAGACCGTGCTTAAAATGCAAAGAGCAGCCAGTTTTAACGGTAGTAAGCACCTAGCTGTCCGTGGTGCACTGACGGCAGTAATACAGATGGCTCCCTGAGAATGGGCCCTGCGCTGGGTGACGGAACTTATTATAGCCTCCACAATGAACAGAAGTGGACAGGTTCTGAATAACACCTTTGGCAGTAGGCACAGCCGGCTCTGCTGGTCCCTGAGGCTAGTTTGCTCACAGGGTGTGGTTGCTTTTTTGGAAGCAAGCGCACCAGCTCCTTCATGGCTTGAGGATCATCTCCGAAACCCAGGCTTGTTTATTGTTTAAACCTGGCCTTGGACAGGAGTGTTAAATTAGGCGCCTGTACCAACACAGCAATTGTAGCCTCTACCGGCAGAAATTAGGCCAGAACCAGTTTCTCTGCATTGTGCACCCTATACAGGGTGTCCATAGACCAGGAAATAGCAGGAGCTGTAGCAGGGTGACCCCAGGATGACTGGATCTCAAAAAAGAAAATCCGGATGCCAGAATTGTTGACTCGAGTCATTGACTCAGATTCAAGTCTGACTCAAATCACTTTTTTGGGGACTTGAGACTTGATTTGAGACTTGAACGAAGTAACTTGAGACTTGACACGGGACTTGGACTACTTGATTTGAGATTTGACTCGGGACTTGATGAAAATGACTTGTCAACAATAAAAATTCAAATGCTACACTGGTATTACAGATCATATTACACCCTTGCTCTGCTCCCCCTTTCGTTCTCTCTTCCACAATTTTTTTTTTGTTGTTCAATGGTAGTGTAAACTTAAATTATCCTGAACTGTTGGCATATAGTCTATAGTCTATTGCAACTTTTAAGTTGTTATAAATTTAAAAAAAAAAAAAAACTATATATATATATATATATATATATATATATATATATATATATATATATATATATATCCCTATTTTACAATTAAACAAGAACACCGGTCACATGCATACGAGTGTCAATCATCTGTAAGAATTCACATATTAACCAGTCCTGAGGAAAGGGGAAACTCAAGCTGCCGGCTTCACGAAGGGCACAAGGCCGTAGCGGGATGTAATAAACAACAGGCTGTAGTGCACAAATACTCTTAATTAGTAAAACTAATATAGCAATTCTTTGTAATATCACATATCATTTGTGTAAAACACAACACATGTGAAAATGCATAACAGAAAAAGTAACAAGTATTTAACTGAATAGGCTCTCCTGTAAGGTCAGGTCTTGAAAGGAAAAATGACACTGAGATCTGTGCGTGCAGTCCTTTACACCCTCGGGGGCGAGTATGACTGTCACAGAGGCTCGGCTGAGCAGCTTTGTAATGTCTTATTCAAGTTTTGGGTCTTAAAGAGGTTAATACCCATTCAGTAAGGGTTACATTTCATACTTGAAAGGGAATCATCACGCTTCAGAACTTAACTGCGTCCTGAAAGCAATATCTTGAAATATAAAGTGTTGCTAATGAGTATGCAAATTAGAGCCTGACGTACTGTGATCTTTACACAAGGGTGAGCCGCTCGTATCAGAACATACGGTCTGCAAAACCCTCAAGTTCGTTTTAAATTAAACAAATAAATAAATATGCCCCTTGCCAAACAAGAAGGCAGTGCTGTTAAGATGTTGTGATCCTTGCTTCCCTTGTGAATAATTTTATCTCCTTTGTACCCCTCCCCCCCCAATTTGTTTTAGAAGCTGAATAGGCTTTAATTACAGTGGCTAAACTGTGCAGAATTATTCATTGCTACTGCGTGCTCAAACCCAGTATTTGTAAGTCAACACCAGAGCATTAGTTTCTACCTTTGTGGAAAGCAAAGACCGGTGCAGCACCAACTTGCAGCCAATGTAGTCTCACAACATAAATAGAGAGGAATGGAATCAGTGAAGCACGCACATGGTGATTTTCTTTAAAGTGAAAAGTCATGCAATGATACATTGGGACTGAGGTCTCTGGTGGAACAGGTGCATCTATGCCTGCCTAAAATGCACTCAAGTGCTATTAAAGAAAGCTCTGTTCAATTTGAACAGTCCCCATCGCTCTTTGCAGGTACAAATGGCTATTTGCTGTACATCTACTAGCCCTGCACTAACAGCACGTAAAACAAAAAAGCGTGCCATTTTTATTCACAAACGGTCCCTTGTCTGGATTTTCTGAATACAAAGCTTCCTGAATGGATAGTGGAAGTGCTTTTAGGACAATGCCGGAAAAAGCCTGCCTGCATCCCCTAGTCAATAGCCTCAATGTTCCATGAGCGCTAACAAATGTGCCCTCCTTCGCAGCCATGTCTTGTCAAAGAATCAGAGCTGACAAGTGCACAGTCTCATTAATATGGCAGTGCACCATGTTCAGGTTGGTTTAAACAAGCAAGACTAGGAGATTGATTTCATGCAGGCTTGTGCTGTCTTTCTCTTTGTACGATATGTAAGAAGAGGCCATTTGCAATGAAGACAATGATAAAGGCATTAACTGAAATGTTTGTTTACTTGACTTATTTTTCAAATAGAAAAACAAGAATGCATGATTTATAATAGCCAGATACTGCTTATGGTCAAATTAACCTAATGTTAAAAGTCCAAAGCAATTCATGAAATATAAATTACGTAAGTTTTATTCCAAGCTCAGTCTGAGGATAACATTGAAAGGCAATGCTAAAAACAAATTTGTAATTTGTAATAACTGCTTAGTGAAGTAAATTATGGTCATGTTAAATATGTATTTGAAGCCAATGTTTGGTAATGCTAGAATCTGAATTAATTAATAAAGTGTGAACTACTGAAACTGTTTAACACATGTTACTTTGTAAGTTTCCAAGTTAAACTGTGCAGATGCCTGAAAATGACTAATGATGGTTACAAGTCCAATGTTGCATGACCGGATTAAGCACGCACTGCACAACCTGGTGTATTATTTTAGTGAACCCTTGAAAGAGTTTTCAAGCTGCTCTGGCTTTGGTAACTGCAGCTGGTTAAGCAAGGCATGTTCTATAATTGTGTGCCTAAGTTTCAGAACGCTTTTAGAACTTTCATACCAGCACAGTCACCACAGGCAAGAACATAAACACCATCAGCCCTGGACCTCTGTGAGGCTATCAGATCTAGGGCCCAAGGCAACTCCCAATTGGCCTTGATTCTAGACCAGAAGTACCCCTCTTTTCACCCAGCACTGACCCTGCCCTGCAGTACATCCCACTCCTGGCAGGCTCAGCTCTGTTAAAGTTAAATTGGTTGAAGTGCTTTTTCCCACTGGGGCACAACTCTACAGGCTAAGGCAGACTGTGCTTTTGAGTACTATTGACCAGAATCAACAGATATGAATCTATGAATACCCATTGGAATGAAATAATGGACTGCAACACTACCTGAAATACAGTACACTGTCGCTGCCTTATTTGTTATCGTAATTATTATTTATATTATTATTATTATTATTATTATTATTATTATTAGTGTAATTTTTTTTGTTTTACTTTCATGGTAGAATGCAGAAAAATGGTAAAATATGTCACTACTGTTACTTGAGTAAAGTAATTAGATTTAAAGCAGGTTATTCTGACAACACTGAAATGCCAGTAACACTATTTTTTAAAGAACAGTTCCCTTAATAAAGCTTCCCCCAAAGATGCAGCTTCATTTGGACCTATACTGTTACATTACAACCTTATAAAGTCTTTTTTTCCTAAAGTTTTAAGAGGAATGAGTTAACCATGATCTCTACAGTTTACAGATCATGGATTTTAATTATTCCTGAGTCTGAGAGACAGACTTAACTTCCAGGCTTTGTCGCAATATGTTTTAGTGGAATGTACATAACATGGTTCACTTAACAAATAAAGGTAAAACCAGCCTTAAAGCAGGTGCTCAGAAAATTTTTCTTTAGTCTTATGTCACATATGTGGTTCATGGAGGCTGCTCTGATCTTTAGTTTGCTCTAACCAAAATAGCAGTTCTTTAAATGTTCAAGTTGACGTGGGTATAAGCCCTCTGACTTACACAGCAATGACTAAGAAAAAAAAGACAGAAAAAAAAACGTTTTCACACGATACATGACATACATGCTGAAGTACTGAATATCTGAATTTTACTGACTTCCTAAATCACCTTGGGGAAAAAAATAAATAAAAAGGAAGAAAATGGAGTGATAGCTGCTGTTTTACACCTTTGTGAGACAGCTCCATGTTGGTGTGCAGATGTGACAGAATGTTTTTATTCTCCAAAACACTGCCTCTTTTTGACACTCTGGAAAATGCACAACCAGAGAGTGCTTGAGGCAAAGATGCCACACCAGCCTTACATCTGTCTGCTTTCATTTCTCTACAACTGTGCTTACAGATAAAACAAGCCTTCCAGATGTCACAGCAAGCAGCATTATGTACACTGACTTTACATGAGATGCTATCATTTGCTGTCAGCATGCCCAGAACGCCGATCTAAAATATTAAAAACGATTTATTTACTCTGTAAATTGTGCATTACCTTCTGTCTTTTTACTTTTAGTCACTTTCTTAAGGAGTGCATGGCAAAAAGATTTTTCAATACCTCCCTTGATCGTTTTTCCCCTCCAGCACTAGTATCACGGCCACAAAGCAAGTGGAAACTGTTTCGTTTTGAAACCCTTGGTTTCCTGAGTGCAGGACAGAAAACATATCCAACATGGCACTAATTTGACTGTCAGCTCCATCACTGCACCTGTGGTGATGAAGGCACTTTCACTCAGGATGGCTTGCAGGGCATTTCATATTTTATAAATGAAATTTATGACATTGAAGACTTGCCCACTTAGCTGCAATATTGTATTAATGGGGGAATGCCATCACCATTTTTTAATGTATCCCCTTTGTGAGTCACTTTTGTATTCATTTTAAAATCTAATTATTTGCAAGATTAATTTATTTAGCAAAATAACTTTGGATTGAAATTATTATTTTTACATTATTTTTCAGTTATCCTAAAGTTGATGGATTATTTTCTGCAACAGTAAAAAAAGAACAATATGGGCAAAGTATTTTAGATCCATAATATTTGTCATAAATGTTATGAATACATTCTGAATGTCAAAAGAATATCTGTGGTATCCTTTTGGAATTTAATTTGAAGACAAATGTAATCTTGAACGAATGCTTGTAAGAATTGTTATTTAGGTTATGAGATTTATTTTTTCTGTGTTGGAATTTAGTAATGGATATTAGGGTTTCCATTTTGGGAATAATACAGAGGGATGTTTAAAATCCACACTCTTAACCTAAAAGGCAATACCTTCAAAAAGACAGCAACCCGCAGAGTCACAAACAACACTTTCAACCAATTTAACAGCGTAGAAAGTCTGTGTACAATATTAAAGAAACTTACAATTAAATTTGACTTCACTGAAGACATTAGAAAGCCTTATAGTCAATGTCTAACATTATGCAGTAATACTACAAAGTATGTAAGTTTGTTTTGAAATACACATTAATATATACTTGCATGATTTGTTTAGTAAATCTTGTTAAAAAAAAAACAACCCCCCCCCCCCCCTCCCCCCCCATATTTCCAAGGAAGGAATACTGATATATATAATTTCACAGTAAACCCTGCTGCTTTTACCAAATGTAAAGCTGATAAAGCTGAGTGGGACCATGCACAGCGCCTTGCGCTGGAATTCAAACTCAGTATCTCCTGGCACCAAAGTGCTCTTTTCACAAAATTAATTCTACATTTTTGTCTTCAGAGATCATCTGGCTTATTTTGTTTAAGGGCATTTCAGGTTATTACTACAGTCAACTCTTAGCTGGTACCCTGGGGTTTCCTCCTACTGTATTTCCACATTTCCACAAATCTTTGGCAGGTTTGTGTGTGTGTGTGTGTGTGTGTGTGTGTGTGTGTGTGTGTGTGTGTGTGTGTGTGTGTGTGTGGTGTGTGTGTGTGTGTGTGTGTGTGTATATATATATATATATATATATATATATATATATATATATATATATATATATATATATATATATATATACTGAATGTGTTTATGTACCACAAACCAACACTTTAATATTTAACAAAACCATTGGATAGAAAGACCCAGCAGAAGGAGACACTGATTTCTATAGTTTACATCAGTACAATTTATGAATGGGATGCACAGTTTATGAATGTGGTGCAACCTTTTTTTAAACACTAAATCACAAGTTCTAATAGCCTACAGTACTACTTAAAGAACTACTGGAAGGTACTGTATGTCAATATCCTTAGCATATTATTGTAGGTATAATGAATGAGGCTCGATCGCTGGTCTCCAGATAGAGACCAATGCATTTAACTGGTGCAGACAGGCCCATTTTTAAAACATTATAACTCAACTCAGTCAGCTTCCAGAGAGTTAAAACCTCTGCTTAGTTGAACCCATGGTTCACGGGGAAGAAATTGCTTGGTACCTGTTCCTGTTTAATGTAATACCTAGATCTGCAAACTGAGAGAACGTGGAAGAAAAACCTCCAAATGTAATCACTAGATCTGCAGACTGAGAGAACGGGGAAGAAAGACCTCCAAATGTATTCACTCTATTTCAGTTTTATGACTATCGCAGACACCAACTGGGGCAGAGATGGGACAATTTTAATTAGTTTTAGTAAATGGTATTCATTTTTCATATTAATAATATTGTCTTAGTAATAAAATAGTACTCCAGAGACAGAATATTACTTTAACTCAGCTAGATCACTGAGACTGTGTGTGTGTGTATATATATATATATATATATATACTATATATATAGATATATGATATTATATATATATTATATATATTTTTTATTTTATTCCCCTAAGGGGAGTCAGCGTGCTTTGTCTGTCGTTAATCTTTGTAGCCTTCCAATTCGGTGAAGACTTTCAGTGCTCTGGGTCAGTCTCTCTTATTATCTTTCTATTATTATTTCAAACAATTATTTCTAAAGGAAGTGTGCAGTGGACTGGACTACAGCAGCCTGCGCTAAGAATTTCAACCTGAAACCAAAAATTGCTTTTAGCCGCACAACTGTAAAAACACAGTTTATCCCAGTTCAAGAAAGGCTTGTGTACACTGCTGTCTGGAATATTATGTTGGGCAGTTGGTTTTAAGGACAGAAAGCTAATAAATGAATGCAGTGCTAATCACTAGTCCTCTCTCAAACTCTTGGTTATAAAATAATCACACTAAAAATCACTAGCTAAAATGCAGTGACATTATTACCGTTGTTGGAAAGGATTTTCAAATGCTGCTGGAAAATCTAACTAAATAAGTTTGAATGAATATTAAATGAGTGTATTTACCCAATAATTCAGCCACTTAAAAAAAAAAAACACAAATAATTCACTTAAATACAATTAAAATGTATTTTACCAAATTAATGCTATCAATAATCTATTTCTGATTCTAAAGTAATCAAAAAGACTACAAACCCAGATTCAAACAGCGTCTGGGTGTGTGTCAAAAAATATATAAAAAGGTTGCAAAACCCCATTAACTGCTAAATGTTTTCCTGCAGAGTGAAAAAATAGGCCAGTATTAACATCTACTGTACTTAGGCATCTTCCAGCCACCAGGCCTGAGCCTTCAGTGCAAAGCCATTGCTATCGGCTACATCACCAAGCTTCTTGCTTCAAAGTAAACAGCTTCCTACAACAACATGCGACTGTGGTTTTCCAGTAACAGTTGTGGACTGCTTAGAGCCCCGTGCTTGACATTTTGGCTCTAATCTTTGTTTATAGAAAGAGTAAATCATCTAAACAGAGCACGTTCCAATATGTAGTATTTGATGGTTAGGTGATAAGGCAGGTCCTGGCACCAACACTGCATCTGGCAACTGACCGTGAAGAGAGCTCTGATAAATGAGGGTCCTATACTCCCATGATGATATATATATATATATATATATATATATATATATCCTATATATATATATATAAACACACACACACACACACACACACATACATACTGTGTGTATATATATATATATATATATATATATATATATATATATATATATATATATATATATATATATATATATATATACACACACAAGCAAAGAAAGTCATGCAGTATGACAGATGTTAATAGTGCTAGTTGATGTTCAGCACTGAATAAAACCACTTTTCTTCTGCTATTTAATTTGGATGTCTGTTCAATTGCATTAAAATATTGGTGGTTTCTGTCTCTTTCCTCTTTCAGTAATTGATTAGTTGAACATATCTGGTTTTCTCTGTCCATAAGATACTGTATTTCACAACCGTTTGTATGCTGCTGGGGGTGTGGGAGTTGTACAGCTAGGTGTTTCTCTTATATAAATTGTGCTTGAGCGCTGTCTTGTCTGACTGCCTGAGGGTACGTATATCTGGGAAAGTATATCCAGTTGAAATGAAACTACTGTGAGTCTTACTGTGATCTTGTCCTGTGTTTTTTATTCTTTGGATGTCATCGTCCACGTCATTGTAATATTTTACTTATCTGATGCTATTTGAT
This sequence comes from Polyodon spathula, assembly GCF_017654505.1. Classification (NCBI taxonomy): domain Eukaryota; kingdom Metazoa; phylum Chordata; class Actinopteri; order Acipenseriformes; family Polyodontidae; genus Polyodon; species Polyodon spathula. The sequence continues at coordinate 81,813,854 of NC_054534.1, read as the reverse complement.
GTTTACGACCTGGCAAACCCTTTTAGCCTTCTAGAAGCCTGGTTGTCACCAGGAGTGATTTGCTTTGTGTATGTTTACAGAAATCCTAAAATGTGAAAGGTAAACATCTGTCTGGTTAAATTAAGGTGGACCGAAGTTACTACATTTTTTTTTTTACATATACTATGCCTGCCACTTTTTAAGGCCGTGTTTCCACCAAGCCAGACCTTTTGTGTGTGCTATTTATTTACGTAGTTGTAGGGTGAAGATGTTTTCCAATAATCTGGTTTAGTGCCTGTTGCTCATGCTGGGACCCCTGTTCTAACACTTATTCCATTGTCTCTGTGTTCTAGCACTTAGTCCATTATCTCTGTGTTCTAGCACTTAGTCCATTGTCTCTGTGTTCTAGCACTTAGTCCATTGTCTGTGTTCTAGCACTTAGACCATTGTCTCTGTGTTCTAGCACTTATTCCACTGTCTCTGAGTTCTAGCACTTAGTTCTGCTAGCCCTCAGTTGCTATGAACTTTACAATAATTAGCTCTGTAGTTTGCCTTACTTTAGCTTTGCTGTAGTTTCTTTTCTTCGATTTTTTAAAGATGTGTTATTCCAACCGTTAGCCTCCTGTAGAGTTCTGTTTTGAATGCCAGTTGTTCTACTGTATGTTATTACTGTAGTACCCTTTTCTGTCTGAAGTGAAGTGAAGCCAGACCAATTTCCAAAGAATGGAGAGAATTTGAAAGACACTAGCCTGCACCTGCATGACAGAATGTCCATTTAATAAACTACTCAATAAAGTCAGCCATACACCACTATCAAAATATACTAAAAAGATACAAAACTGTCAGCAAACAAGTGCTGGAGGGTCATGCTGACCATGCACACCTAATCTAGTGGCTTTATAACACTTGGAACAAAACTTCACAACCTGTACAACCTACACATTAAGTGGGTCGAAAACCTATTATAATACTTTGTTGCACAGAATCCAGTATGCTGGATGCATATAGTCAGTATAGTTACTATAATAAGATGTCCTTCAATTATTTAATTTTATCATGATCATATTGCATGCTTTTTTCCTGTCTGTTGAGCACAACAAAATGATAGTTTAGCATAGTTTATTTTGGAAGAATAATGACATTTTTGCAAACTTGATTGACATTTTTTTTAAACAATGTTTAGTTTCAATGTCTATTTGACCTACAGAATGTTTAAAGCAATGTGATGCAGAGATACAGTACCAATACCTTTAGTGTTATTTGTTGCAAATTATGGACTGAGACATCTGTTTTAACTAATTTTCAATGCAAAGTCAATATGAATTCAATAATAGAGCTGCAACATACAATCAGCTTATTTTTGTAGGAAAGTTGGGAAAGCCTGTAGACACGTGACTAAAGTTTAACTTCATAATCTTATCCCAAATTCTCTTGCAGGAACTCTCATGTACATGTAGACATATATCAACTGGTATACTGCATAATTTAAGAACTATTTAAATCTGCAATAACAATGTGTACTGTAGAAAATACTTGAGGGAGTACTATTATACTCTTGCCTCCCTCATAAAATGACAGTTCACATGTAAGTTTTATTCTAGGGAATTGCAGTCGATAAAACATAGAAATAAAGGAAATAGAAATGTGAATTGAATTGGGGTCTTTAAATGCTTAATATAAGTATAGTTATTTTAAGAAAGGAGGAATGTCATTAACACAGTGAAAATATTCTTTTTCGTCATAATTATGGCCCTTAGGACATCCTAGATGATATGCATCAGATTTAAAGTGGTGTCTTGCTTGAACTGTAACCATTTTTTTTGAGTTGGGTGAGACAGGGACACTTGGGAGATACAGTAAGTGAATTAACCAGCATCTCAAAGTAAGCTAGGGGGACTGAGACGTTGGGCTTTGAAGTAACCAATATTCTGGCTTCTAGGCATAACAGTAACAACTAAGCCACACTCACTCAATAGTTAGAAACACATTTTATTAATTTTAGAAATAACAATAGAATATGACCAACAGAGTAGAGTATAGGTTGCACTGTTAAGCAGATATGGCACGTCTTACTCATTTGTATTCAGACTCATCATTTTAGGAAAATGATTATTCTGACCTTGGCATCTCTAGTTTAGTTTTGACAGGGTCCAGAAGTGAGTTTGATAATCTTGTTTCATAGTTACAAAATGTTCTGCCACTCAAAGCCTTGAGCTAAACTATATATTAAAAAAACAAGCAGGGTGGCATAAAAAATAAATGAAAGAACAGGATATACTGTATAGTAGGCTACACCAATTCACAAATATTCAGGCCCTGGCCCTTACTGAGGTTTGTATTTCAGGAACAACATATTTTAATAGATTTGGGCTAAAGAATTACTAAAAAATAAGAAAAATGTAACAGTGATGCTCTGGTGAGGGAGGCGCTTGGATAATTAAACAAGATGGTTAAGCTGTGAGAGTGTCTGTCTATAACCACCAAGCTGCAGTATAGTTGTATAGAGAGTCTATTTCCAGCATCCTTTTGTCAACAGGCCTATTAAACAAGTGTTCATATTTCCAGCATGGAGAATCCAGAGGGAATCAAGAAGTAGTTAGCAGCATGGAGCACAGGATGAGATCGGACAGGGACTTGTGTCAGCCCTTGTGTGTGTGTGTGCGTGCGTGCATGTGTGCGTGTGTGTGTGTCAGCTGGAGGTATGTGGCTGTCAGCAGTGTGAAATGGAGCTGCTTCAAACCCGAGCGGGCCGTGACCTGAATGCGGCACAGCCACTCTCTCACTGAGAGGATCAATGACAGCCTTTGCCGAGCGCTCATCAGCCCCCTGGCACTAATGAAAGTGGTGATGAAAGCAGGACCCAAGGCCCAGCTCCAAGCCACTCCTTGAAGCTGCGAGTGAAGCAGGCTTAATAAGCTGCGACTGGTAAATGCTGAGACATAGGGTGACAGAACCCCTTCTGGACCTTCTATTCCATTTTCCTCTACTGTCAGTGGGATTCTGCTAGAGCAAAGAGAGAGGATAATTATGATATGGATGACAAGACAGCAGACTTCTGTCTCCTTTTTCTTACAAGCTTTAGGGTCACACTATATATTAACTGTGAAACAACTAATAGGAATTGCAGAGTAATGTATATAGTAAAACTGTACTACCTGGTAATAACTGCTAGGGGTTAAGGTTTGGGCTAGATATAGGGTACTAAAAGCATAATATTACAGCATTACTTCGTAATGACCAATGGTAATTACTGTAAAGTACTGCACGGTCCGAATGAACCAAAATACTATTCCCCACATGAAATACAGTCTTTAGGTTCAGTTTGATACTCTTGGCACGCAATGGTGACAACTGGCACATTGCTCAACAGTGTCCATAGTTTAACTTAGAACAGTGTCGCCACTGTATAATGATGGCTAGGTGTCACTGTGTGAGGATGGCTAGAATATTTCAGGTTCTTAGTGGAGCAACATCTATTCAAGTGAACCTCTTTTTTTCAAAACCCAGGCCCAGGAGACTTTACAGTTAAATAAAAGATGTATCAATTTCATTTCTCTGCCTTTTAGTTTTGCATGCAATTCCGAAGGACTCTGTCAAGCATCTGTAGGCATGACAAATAGAAGTGGCCAGAAGAAATAAGAAGCACAATTATTCATTAACAAGAATCAAAGTTCAACTAATCCAAAATAACAATTTACATCATACTGACAACGTGCCGTAGAAAATGTTATTTAACCTTTTGTATACATATAATACGCTTATTCTCAGCAGTACTCTCTAAGGCAGTGTAAAATGACAACCACTACACACACACACACACACACACACACACACACAAACACACACACACACAGTGGATTACACGCAATACACTTTTTACACAGCTCAATCACACCTAAAACACAATACAAGTGTGGCATATCATAATTAATTTGAAAATATTGAACTCAGAGGATGTCAAAAAAGTCACAACCTCCCTCATAGTTAATGAACCAAACACACCCTAAAGTTAATGCTGTGTTTTCAACATAAATTAATAACTTTCTCAGCAAAGGCAACCCAGACTACTACCATTGAGTACTGCAGTGCATAACAAGGCTTAGAGCTTCACTTACAGAATATCAAAATGGCTGCTCTAGTGCACTGGGGTTTGAGATCTGTCCTCTAAATCACTGAAAGAAGAGCGTAAAAACATAACAAGTGCTCTGGCTTTTCTGTTCTGGACCACTGTACAATTTATTTAAACATAAATGAGTCTCTAGTCGCCCTGTTTAAGAATGTCAAAATGTAAGAAAAGAGATATTTAAGTTCTGGACCATGTAGAACTTGGATTCCCTTGGACAATAATTGACATTCACACAACGTGTCAGAAATACAAAACAATAGTTTATTTAAGAATAATCAGGGGTGCACAAGTAATTTAATATTACAGAAAAGAAAGGCTATTGGTTAGATATGTGCATGAATGGAATCCAACATTCTAGTACTGTGTTGATTTAGTTTAGACATGATGTACCAAACTAATAATATGTTGTCAACCTTAGTTGATTATATATTCAAATGAACTCAGAAATGGGGCAATGATCAAATTTTCTGCATTTACGAGGCAACTCCTTTGAGTTTCAACAAACAAAATACATTTCTTACACACTCTAAAACAGGAAGTAATATTCTATTCCTAGAACAGTTTATCCACTAACGTGATAGCATTTACTGCAGTTACTTTCTTGAGTCATAAAGTATTTAATATTAGATATGTTGAATACTTATCGATTTCCATATAAAGAAGTCAATCTTTGTAGATGAATGCTGCAGCTTAGAAATGCGTTGCAATTGAAAAGTTATACAGTTTGTAGAAGTGTTCTTGTTGCAATTCTCTCTGGATCTTTCAAAAGCATAACTGATGGCTTCGGTTCAGTTCGTTCGTTCACTTTCCGATTAATGCAGTATTTAACAGTTTACTGATTCAGTCTCTCGTAGGACAGACGGCAGGGCCCTTCCTCAGAAGATGATTTTAGCCATTATTCTTTCTTGCTTTCTGTGAATTCGAGCAATTAAGCTCCCATGAGTTCAGTAACTTTCTTCAGTTCAGCTTCCATTTCTCCCTCAACACTCCTTCTGATTGTCAAAGTTCAAAGACGTGTTCCTTTTGTGGAGAATGCTCTCTCTTTCCTGGGGTGCTGTTCCTTCTGTGGGGCACACTTCTAGTGTGGGGAGCTCAAGGGCAGCACGTATGGGAAGCTCTCAGTGTGGGGAGCTCTCTCTCTTGCCTGGAGCGCTGTTCCTTCTGTGGGGAACTTGCTTAGTGTGAAAAAACTATTCATTTGTGAAGAGCGTGCATATGCAGCACTGCTGGGAAGCAAGCTTGGAAATCTCTTCTTTCTTAAAGTCGCGCGGCTTCTTGTGATTCTCTCTTCAACCCTGTGATTGGTTAGTTTGGTTATTTTGGGTTGTGCCCGAGTCCACGTGGGGTGTTTCTCAGTAGTTGTTCTCGTTCAGAGACAGACCATTGTTCTCAATTTGTCCATGGTTTCAAAACCTATTGGCTGTATTTATGAGGGATACTGTTCTCTGTCCGAGGTGTCAAAGCATACTCAACACTGCCTGGCTTGCCTTCTGCAAGATACTGCCGGCGCCTAAATGATTCATTCGGTGATAGGGAAAGATAAAACACTTGTCCAGCAGTTAGTAAACGACTCTTTTTAAAAGTGAAAAGAGCTTTGAAACACACTTTACAGTTGTAAGTGTACAACGTTGTCAGGACATTAATGAAAAGAAAAATTACAGGTACATTATTTAAACAATTGTAATAACACAACAGGAATGTGTAACTCTATATTTTTCAGAACCCCACTACTTACTCTTTAATACTGTGTTTTTTTCCTTAGCACAACTTACTGAGAAGACACAAACTGAAAGCAGTGACTTCTACTATCTCTAAGTTACCTTATTTTCTTCATGTTATACTGTATGTAAAATCCAATGTTTAGCAGTTTAAGCTCTGCCTTATCAAATTCACGGCTGTTCAGGGTGGGTTGGCATGAAATTTGATGTCTTTGCCGTAACAAGCAAATTTGCTGTGGGCTATAACTTGCGACCAGGGACCTCTGCTAACTTGTTTTTACTATTTTTCATATGGTCTGAAGCAGTCAACCGCCTAATGAAACCCGGGTAGGCTTTTTGTTTTGTTTTCTGTTACATGAGTTTTGTCAAAAAAGCACACAGTACAGTACATGCAGTGAAAGTTAACTGAACTAAACAAACAGCCATAATTACTGGAAGCAGCTTCTTCTTAATTGAGTTCAGAGGAGCTATGGTTTTAAATCATCTAAATGCAAGTCTGACTGTTGCTGCCATCGCTGCTATTTCATCGCAAGTCATCCCTGGCTTACATAACAGTGTTCTTTGTTTGGAAGCCTGCTTTCTGAACAGATCGCTGCTGCAGCTGGCAAGTATGTGATCAGATGAAAAAGAAGGAAAAAAAAAATCACCTTGATTCAGTGCACTGGCTCTTTGATGTGCCTGAAGCGGAGCTTGTTGCCTAGAGCAAACCCTAAGCCTTAAAACAAAAATCTAGCTTGACATCCTTAAATCAAAACCATATGAATCTGAATTCCATGCAAAAACATGTTGTTCCGAGATTCTCATGGATGAGGCATTAGCCGATGATAACAGAAAACAGGTTTGAAGATAATGGGAGTATGAAGGGAGAAACACTTCCAAATTTTCAGTGCAGAACTACCTAAAATGGAAGTTTTTTTTAGGAGAAAACTGTGAATGGTGACCTTCAGAGAGGACTGGGAGTAGGCAGGGGAAAAAATGCCAAGTATTAAAAGACAACGTAAACTGCTGCAAAAGGAACTGTATGCAATTGCAAGTTTCCAAGCAGAGGTTCCATAACACTGTGTGCTGCACCTTACAGAAAGTGTAAGTCTCGAGAGCTGTGGATTATTACCTGCTGTTCATGTTTTCAGTTGCTGCTTGCTTCATATGCAACTTCTCAGGGCATTATGAGCAATAATTATGTTGGAATAGTATTGACAATTTATATCAGCGGGGTCAGAAATTACTAAATTGATTATTTCTTGGAAGCCATCTTTCTCATATGTTTTCCAAAACTGAATGTGCAGCTATTGCTAAACAAGAGCTTAATTTTTTATTTCAGAAAAATATACTACTAGACATTGAAGTTCAAAAGTCTTCTTAGTGTCATCCCCAGGCAATAGGTTTCAAATCAGAGGAAAGATGACAATGAGGCAAGAGCAAAAATACAACTGAGGGCCCATCATATATATACCTAACAGGGAGCATTGCTCAGGGAGGAGTATGAATGTAATATTCCAAATAGCGACACATTTATGCAGCTGGTGTGGCTTGGCTTTTTTTTTGTAAGAATCAGTCAGGAAAACCGTATGATTTGTTTTTCTGCCCTCTCAATTACAGTATATTTAAACATGACATTTCAGTACATACGTCTTCAGTAACTCCACACATGCCAATGGGTGACACATCAAGAAGATCAATATAATGGTACAGTTTATCTTTTGTTTTTAATCAATTTCATACCCGAGCAGAGCTGTAGAAATGTAAGGTATAGGAAACACAAAGTCAAATTCTACAACAAGTGCAAAATGTGGTTAGAAACCCACAAAAACCAATAACCAGTATCAAATCAACTTTCTGTATGGGTAGCCGAAATCAGTCCCTGTGTGTGTCATCATGTAAGGAAAACCACACACTCTGTTCTTAGAGCACTGTTCTTGGAAATTCTGTCCAAACCGACCTGAATAAATAACCTCATTTTAGTAATTTTAAAGGCTCATTCACACTGGGTGTGTTGTGGATGGTGGGGGCGGCAAGCAGATTGCTTGTGTTCACACTGAACAAGGCGCGGATATTGACTCGGGTTGGTACACTGCAGATTTTAGCAGAGAGGGAGTGGGAAAAAATTGACCCGATCGACAAATTCAAAACCTATTTTTATATGTCGGGGGGGGGGGGGGGGGGGGGACGACCATGGATGTGTATGTAAATCATTGCTGTATTGGGTAATTATCGGAGGGAGGTCTCAGTGTAGCTTTAGCTTTCGTTGTTATTTTTTATTGCATTTTATTTCATATACACAAACATACAATTAAACCACAGCAAAAATAACACAAGTTAAAGGAAAATAAGTGTGCAATACTGGCACTTGCCCAGTGTAATAAACTGTGTGATGTTTTTATCTAAACGTGCAGAAGTTTCTGCAAATCTTAATTACCCCACCAGTTTCAACAGCATGTGCAGAAATATATTTTGCCTCTCAGGCAAATAAAGATCTACCGTTGCAATATGATCGCTGAAAACCAAACAGTCGGCCTTGCACTTCTCAACATTCACCGGGATATTCCAGTGAATAGTCTGAAGTGACTGACTCATAACCAACGGAAAGTTATAGAGCCATTTTAGATACTTTTATAGTTTTCGATATAAAAGTATACGCATATTTAATGTTTTCAATGTTGTGAACATTTTAAATGGCAAAACAATTATGCTGAAATGGGAAGCAAATAGTAATGTGATAAACCTTTACAGTGCAGGCATAATAACTGTCAAATAGAAAGCGAATATTTGTGCTTCCAAGAAATTCTCAAATATTGTCTTTTGTTTCTGTGCATCCAAGACAGTAGTTAAAAGTTTTAAGAATCACTGTTTGTTATTCTGTCCTTAAATTGTCAGTCCAGTACTGTTGTGACATAAATTACATATTAAGTAAACATGGAAAAAAACATTTGTTGACCAGATTCTTCTTGCAACTCTGGTATCATTCAACAGACAACAAATTGTAATCTCCAGACAGAAGGGGTAGATTTGTAAAAATAAAAAAAGGATGAAAACCCCTGGCCTAAGCATTAGTGTGTCTGCGGTGGGGAATTAGTCCCCACAAGGTGCTGGTGTCCCTGTGGGGCAACATGATTTGCATGCTTGGAGGCCATTCAGGGGTAACATGTTGACAGCTGAGAGATGGAATCACCATCTTCTGTGGGCCAGAGAACATCCGAGGTGGCGGTAGAGAGAGTGGTTGAGTGTTTTAGTCACTGATGAATGCTGTTTTGACCTTGACAGACCTGACAGAAGACAATGTATTTGGAGATGTCGTGGTGAGAGTTATGCTGACTGTTGCGTTGTTCAAGCCAACCGGTGGGGTGGTGGAAGTGTGATGATGTGAGAAGGAATTTACTTCAATACAAAAGCACTGTTGGTGAAGACTGAGGGTAACCTTACTGCTCGGCGATACATTGATGAAGTCCTTGAGGCAACAGTTTTTCCACTCCTGCAAGACAATCTGGAAGTGTCAATTTTCCAGCAGAACAATGCAAGATCACACAATGCTAGGACTACAATTGCACGACCAAGAAAACAATGTTGTGGTCTTGCCGTGGCCAGATTTTTCTCCTGACCTGCTCAATAGAACATCTAAGGGACCAAATCGCCAGTGCCGTCCACAGGAGAAAACCGGGACCAGCCAACCTTTGCCAGCTGGCTGCAGCTGCACAGGAAGAGTGGCAAAACGTCCCACAGCAGTCTATCCAGAAGCTGACCAGGTCTATGCGTCAACGCTGCCAGGGTTGTGTTTATGGTCACGGAGGTCATACCCGATACTAACTTTGTAATGTTTTCATTTTGACAGTGTGTCACGTTTTATACTGAAAACTTATCATGATTCTTTGATCTGTATTTGTGTTCACATTTTCTGTGATTATATTTGATATCTGTTTAATATACTTGATTTATTTATTAGTGTTGCGTTTCTATTGTGCATCAGTATATATACCAAAGAACTAAGAATGTGAAAAACAATTTAGCTAAAATTTCCATACCAAACGCACCACCGCTGCCCCGTGGCCAGTGTTAACACTTATGTTAACTACAGTGCGAAACTAAAAAAAATCGCCCACACCGTGTCAGTGTGAACGACCCTTTATATGAGGGAAACCAAGTACTGCAAATAGTTCTGCATAAAAAGTATTGAATTACCCAAACTGTACATGTAATATAACTACTCTATGAATTGGGGGGTCAAGGGGATCTCTTTCCTTGAAGACTAATAGTGAGAATTAAAGAAAAGCACAAGAATTTTACTGTACATTAAAAATGATTTACTTATTTTAAATCAGCTCTTTTGGGATTTTTTTGACAGGAACATCTCTACATTGATTCCTGATCTTAAATTAAAAGTTCCAAAGACATTCCTCAAGATCATTAATGAAAACGTACGAGTCATGTCATCAGTCTGAGCCATAACACCTCATCTGTACCTATATCTGTACAGGTGCTTTGTTGGGAAACTGTACAAAACCACACAATTTCTGAGCCCAGTGTTTAAACTCAAAACAAAACTAAGAAATGCAGCCACTTACAGGAAATTTCGACAAGGCTAAGTTTGATTTATTTTATTTATTCAAATATATGTTTCTGTTGTGGATTAATTTAAATTATATCCACGTTATTTATCCAAATGGTTGATGTAGTTTTTATGGTGGTTCACATTTACATTGGCATTTGCAAACAGGACAACTCGTCAGAATCTTATTGTATCGTTTATAGCTAGCAATGCTCTCATGACAACAACCCGACAGAACTTTAGCCAGAGAATGGATGTGCATTATGGACATTCTGTAATTAGAAAGGTTTATACTGCCAAAACTCTTTAGCACATCACTTGCCATTCACAGTGCAGCATCATGAACTTCTATTGGTAAGTGAAACTAGACTTGGTCAATCACTACAGTAATGCACCCTAATAGGTAAGCAAAAGGTATGCCGTATCCTCCTTCTGAAAAGGGTCCCATCACATCAATGTTCTTAGTTCACTTGGGTTATGTGCAATAGCGCTGAATTTAGAAAGTTTACTTTAGTATTTCTAACATCAAAAGCCACACAATGCCACTTAAAGAATTTTTTTAAAACAAATCATTTCTCCTGATACTTCAGTTACACTATAGAGGCTGTGCACTTTTCTTGTTTCAGTTTTCCTGTGCTGTTGTCTGCGGTTTCACATCCGGCTGTACCTAATGATATTTCTTGTTAAAGGGCTGCTGCTGCCCTGTAACATGTTCTTAATCAAATCCTCTTTTTTGCCAGAGGCCCTCGTTCATTAAATAAATCAAAATGAGCATATTGTACTACACAAAACAATGACTGATAATGCCCTACAAATTCCTTCGCACAGTTGAGATGATTTAGGCACACCAAGTGCAGATGTCAGGTTATTCAAATAAAATGGCTCCATTGTGCAGCCTTGCAGCTCCCTCTGTCGCTGTTGGCTCTCCCTCAGGGGGAAAGGCAGTCGTTCCAGCTGGGGCTTTGGAACCTTGTCTGAGTCAGGAAAACTACCTCATAAAACAGAAAAGGAAGCACAATGTTCTACAAGGACAGAACATTATCGAAAATGTCACTCAGCCCGAGTTCCACATGTTTGCTGTCATGGCCTCTTCCTCCTTGCATGCCCGACTTATATGAATTCCATCTGCTAGGCAGCCAAGTGACAAGGAAGAAATACCGGCATCTGTTCTCCATTGCTGTCAGCTTTTTGTTCCAACTTACAGCTTTAGCTGGAAACATATGAGGAGATGAACGTGCTGGTAAGCGACTAAAAAGAGGCGCATTGGCACAAATTAGACTTTCTTATGTTTTTTATACATCACTTAGGATTTTACAGGGGCAGGAGAGACGGGTTATGAAAGACACTGCTAAATTAATCCTCTCGGTACAATTGCCTCGTGGGTTTTAAGAGTGCTAAATACTGGAGCTTCGACTGATTGTCTTTTAATTAAAACAAGAACAAAATATACAGTAGTATATTAACCTTATAGATATGCTTTTCATGGGATATATAATAAACTACCGTAGATCTTGATCTAATATGAGAGGGCTACAGGTTTAAGATAGGACCTTGTTCAACATAATAAATAGTGTGGCCAAATGGCAATGGTCGAGTAGCTGTTTTGAGGTGACACAAAAAAAATGGTTTGTTTGTTAAACGTAGGGTGCAATGACATAAAAACGGCATTGTTGAGTGCAGCTAAACTTTCTATACACATCCTCAAAGTTCCATTAACATTCGTTACGTATAAAGTAGAAAAAAAACACAGATTTGTGGTTAGACCATTTTCAAAAACCATTGAGACCTCTACCCGGAAGAGCGTGAGTGTGTGACGTCACATCAGGGCATTCACTGTTGAAAACAAATGCAGTAGATGGAGGACAGAAGTGAAAGCGATGTTGCCGGTTCGGATGTTTTAGCATCTTAAATCAAAACAGATCGAAAATGTTGGTCTTGTGCTTCATTTATATTGGCTTCACAATGTAAAAAAACAAAAGCTTGTTTACATTTGCACTTCTCTGTCTTTTGTGGTTTGTTGTAGTCTGTTGATGGTAGAGTAGCACATGACAGTTTTTTATTGTGTCAGAGTTTCAGGTTTTTTAATTTAGAATTTGATTCTTGGCAGTATTTTCACGCCTGCTTTTAGGGAAAAGCTTGTGCCAAGCATCCTTATTCAGACAGTGAATTTATTTTGAAGAATACTGCTTGATTGTTGCATCTATGCATCTCTGCTGTAGCGCGTTACTGGATTTTAGTTATTAATCAAACAAAAGGTTAAATTATCAATTGTATGTTTCGACTACGCCACACTCAATAAAGGTGAGGGACCTCTAATGATCTCCCGCACAGGTATTTAACTGGGCAGAACATCAGTGACTGATAGGAAGTACACAAAACAACAAGGAGGCAGATTGCAAAACAATTGAGCGTTTATTGTTCAGGTTCACAGTAAAATCAAGACATAGACTCTGAAGTATTCTGAAAGTTTTAGTTATTGTTAATTTTTGTTTTTATAATAAGACTTTCAATAGTGATAGGATTTACTTGAGGTAACACCAGACTTTACATAATAGTAAGTCAATTACACAGTGTCACACAAGCCGATAACCTTCACTGTCTATGCAGGCTATGCCTTGTTGCAAAGGTTCTTAGTCACTCAGTTGGCTGACACCCTTTAAACATAAACAAATAAACAAATAATAATACAGATGCTAATGTCTTTATTTTGAGACTCAAAGAACAATAAATCCCAGCTCAGGAACATCGTACAAAATATTAAGTCTTTTGTTCCTTCACTGTAGGCTTTTTAAAAAACGAGCAATAGACACAGTGTGTTGGATCTCCATGGCAACAGATCAGCCGCAATTTAACATATAAAATAAGTACAGTAATATCTGTCAACTTATGAAAACACGAGAACCAGAGGTCTCCTTTTTTGGATTATGGTACAACTTTCTCCGAACAAATCAATATAATAATTCTTACATATATAGTAAATAATACTTTATTCTTAACTTGTAGCCTGTTAGAATCTGATATGGCCTACATCAAAATCATAAAGTAGCCTAAGACATTTTCATGAAAATAATAATAAATAAATAAAGTTGAAGTTTATGTTAAGATTGGCGATCTAAATAATCTGGAGGTAGAAGATCTTACACAGGAATGTCTCAACAAAATCGAAAGACTTCACAGGAATGCAGAACGTGACATAATGAGATAATTTTATCACATTATTTATTAATAATGTACATGGGAGGTTATTGGTAATGCAGGAAAGCAGCGGGCGGGATGACAAGCTTGTCCTGGTGTGTCGTCACATATAAATTAGCTGCAGCTTCGAGTGACCTGGACTTTTTATAGAGGTGTCAACTATAGAGTTGTTTTTTATACACTTAGCATTAAAACCTATAAATTAAAAGTACGCAGATACTTTTATTAACCAACCAATAGTACTATAGAAGTGAATTCTGAAAAATTGGTTGCCTTGGCAATAGGAGGCGTATTTACATTGGGAAAGAAAGAAACTGGGGCTGGACAAATGCAGAACCAAAGGGCAGACAGAAAAGGCAACTAGTATGCAAGTACCAGCACAGCTGTATATAAACAATGGCGTAGGAGATACAGGAGAAAAAGCCTAGACAAAATAAATGAGGACATACACAGCACTGTTCCTTGAGAATAGAATGCTGATGCAAAAATGTTCCAACAGCCTGTTCAGGACCTTCTGTTTCAAAATGGAAGGCTCTGTACATGGCAAAAAGAGAACAGCCTACTAATATATACTTTCAGAAGATAATTCAAGAATTTAACCCAACCAGGAACTTGAACTTCAATGTGTGCTTTTAGATACAAATTAATGACTGCCAAATAAAATACAGTAGAACACAAGTATGCTGCAACATAGGAAAGGATTTAACTAACTATATGATCTTTCCGGGTACTTAAGCATCATTAAAGATGATCTCCCTAAGAAATTCTATCTGGTTTTTAGTAGCTTAAGAGAAAATGTGGAGCCATTTTGCAGGCTGCTTGATGGAAATCAAAGTTACTTTTTTTTTTTTTTTAAATACATGGTTGTCGCCTTACAGTGTATAACTAATAAAAGATTAGCTAAAATACTTTCCTGACAGCTACCCCTTTTTGCTCCCATCACCTCATGTCCTTGTGTCACCTCAACTCTTGACAACTCTTTTTAAGAATTGTTTTAATATAATTTCTTAATGGAATATTTTATAAAGTACATGTGGGAAAACAAGATTTTTTTCATTAAAACATTAAAAATTAGCTGAATGTGGAGAAATTATGCCACAGCACTGCAATGTGACAGGGTGACCTAAAGTCAGACTTGCTATCTTCTCTTCATATTCATCTGTTTTTTGTTTTATGTGTCCTACTATTTTAAGCTAGGTTTATAACCAGTTTGGGGGAGTCAGAAGAAAATTGACTATACATAATTTAATAGGCATAAAGATTTCACCACAGAAGAAGTAAATTCAACAGTCAAACTTTGAGTAATTTTAAAAAGATGACTAATTCTTCAGGACTTGAACAGCTTTTGAGGTGATTAGGTATTTTACTTCTACTGGTAATTTGATTTGTCGTGAAACTTTAAGAAAGTATACAAATATTTCAGATACCACCATAATGTTTATCATACCTTAAGAAGTTAGCATGTGTCTACTTGATTAATAGTTTTACCTCATAAGTTTGGTCAAACACCCTCATAGCTCCACTGAGTCAAAAAAACCTTAATTTTGTTTCTGTTGAAGACAATGGAAAGGTTCATCCCTGATAAGATCCTGATAGACCTGCAAACTGACACTCAGCCTTAAATGACAAACATTTGTTAAGTACAAAAAACCAGCCTGTTTGCTGTAAACTGAAAGTCAGGGAGCCGAAACGATCCAGCTGCTGAAAAAAATGGGGCCTTTGAAGGGCAGGGCACAGGTAGCGGCGCTGCACTGTGAATGACAAGTGATGGGCTAGATCGCCAGGGAGCAGCCAATGAGTTATTAATGATGACAGGTACGCTACCTGGGAGACAGGTTGAGAGGGGAAAAAATTATTTATAAGTGAATGGTTAACAGCTGTACCTACTGCTAAGCAATACATGGATGCCACAAACAGTAGAATTCAAATCTTGAGTTATTCAAGCAAGAACAACTGCCTGTCATCAAAATGCAGTGTTCCACTGCAAGTTATGGTGGTAAAGATGAAATGTGTGAGGAAGAGCCATAACCAGTAAAGCAGTGTCATGTTATAGCCCAAAGGAAGGCTGATGAGCCTATGATCAGGTGCATGAGTGTGCATGTGTGTGTGTAAAATCTTTAAATATGTTGCATGTATACGACAGAGAGATAGCATTATTTCCATATGCACTTTCATATACACAACGTACTGTGAAGTATGTCATCAAATGCTCATTTTGTTGACTACTGCACATTGAGCATACAAGACATTAGGATCCAGCTGGGGAACCACGGACTAGCTTTGCATTGGTCGTTGCCCCACCGTACATTGCACACTTATTGGTTTTCCCATTGTTATACTATGCATTTACCATAGTTAGTTTACCATGACCCGCCATGTTTTTAACATGCTTGCATACATGCCAACACTCCCTATATGGTCGGGACAGTCCCGATCTCCTAGCAAAAGCCCCCCCCCACGCTCCCCTCCTGAGGCGATATGAGTGAATAGATATAGTCCACACATAGTGTATGTACACGTAGCGAAAGAAAAATCATTTATTTGCCACAGATGTGAGAACGTATGATATAACCATTCTCAGGCTGTGTATGTGCTCTTCGTGCAGGCTGTACACATACTGCCTGATTCACTTAACATTGTGCCACGACAGATACGCTAGACTGTGTAAGAGCTTACTGATACTGATCGTACTGATGTTATACTGTCATTGCTCACACGATTGCTGTGGTTCATTGATGGGTACCGTGCACATTTGAGCCGTAACCTGAAGACCGTTTCCATCTGTTGACAAGGTATGACTGACTCTTAGCGATGACATCCTATTTTACCAGTGACTTTACTTACCAGGCACTATGCTATACACATTGCTTTTTCTATGCTTTTAGAATATGCTTACGACTTTGATAGAGCCTCCCTTGACCGTTCAGGCAAGCATCCAGTAACTTGAGTGAAATCAGTTGCTGATGTGTGGTGAGGTACAAACATAATTGAAGATGACGTAACCTGGAAATTCAGACGCGTAGTCACACGTTGAAACTCCTGATTGTTGAGAGTGAGGGCATTTAAAGGGCATATCAAATTGGGCATAAAAACAGGGGTTCAAATATGTATTGAAGAAATAATGAATACAATTATTGTGTACTGGAACCTGAAAGAGAAAACTATATAGTGAAACTTGATTTTTACACACGATGCTATCAAAAATTACCGATATTAAAACTTTGGTTAACTACCTGAATACTTATTGATGCCTCTGTGTGTGTCATATTCTATTCTTATATATATAGATAATATATATAATATATAATATATATATATATATATATTTATTCTATGAGTACTATTCTAGTAGTATGTGTATTTACAGCCTCTGTAGAATAGGATGGGCAGAGAAGAACACGCTAGTGCTTTTTTATTAATACTATTCTGTGAGTCCAGATTCTGAGCCCCTGACATGATCTAGGATATAAACTTTCCATCTCTGTTCAGAATACGTTCTCTGCACTGCACAGAGGTTTTCAAAACTTCATTAACATTTGCACAGAACACTTCAGGGATCAGCCAATTGATTTCTTATTAATAGGTTGTTTGTACTAATAAAGTTCTTACAAACACAGGGTAGGAAAATCCATTGGCAAGGAGACCCTCGGGTTTAAAAAGGGATATTCAGCAAGTCAAAAAAATGCCATGTAAATTATATATAAATATAGCATGCTACTGCAAGCCTTTACACAAATGATATTTCTGCAGATTTAGTATTTTGTATGATGCTCCTGGACTCCTGCAACTCTCCAAATCATTGCAATCATCATTAAAAGGTTGTAAAGGAATAAGAAAGTGATAGATTAGTGCGAGCTTACTTAATCTGATATTAAGAAAAGAGTAACGACGACAGCTTAGTCAACGAACACCAAAAACTGCTTCTTTGGTGTGAGTTAATTATGAAAAACAAATAACACACTGTAGTTAAATGATAAACATATTAATCATAATAGTCTCTGGAGGATAATGATAAATTATCTTTTTAATAATGACCTCTCTCCACACAGTACATATAGTGTACTTGTTTCCTAGCACATGAATCAAATGAAATTCGTTAAAAATGCCCTCACCTGTTTCTCCTGTTTCTTCCTGGTTATTCGAGATAAACTGCTTTGCGAGAAACTGTGTAAGGATTGTTGTATTTAGACTTTCTATTGCAGTGTTGGTTAAAATGAGTTCCCTTACTGAACCCTTATAAGCTTTTATTGTGCTTATAACCTGTGCTATGTTTATTGTATGAAAGCGTTATAAAGGAAACGATCTTTACATGGTGTCTCTAATTAGTGTGTATTTACATAGTCGTTACTTAGTAAATAATGTGTACTTACACCGGTAAATGTGGAACTCCTAGTTGGATCTCATATGACCTAAAGTCCTAGTCGAATGAATTCTACACTACATCTGTGAGCAAAACACAATTAACTGTGGCTGCATTGGGCTAAGGATAGTAAACACTGGACACTGGAGGATTGTAAATACATTGCCTGTACTGATGACACAGAATTCCAATGCTTATTCATGCTGATAGTACTACTTGAATACCCAGTTAGCAAAATGTGAATAAATTCCATGTGTTCAAGCAGAGTATTGTCCCAATCCAATATAACACGTTTTTCTCACATATGTCATATACGTTAGTGTGTAATAAAGATGTATACATGAATTCTGTAAGTACACATGTATTTATTAAGTAACTACTGTGTAAATACACAGTGATTAGAGACACTTAATGTGAAGTGTTACCAGAAAACCTGTACCAGATCTGTATTCATGAGTATGGCTAAATGGCATTGTTTATGTTTTTGCTCCTCTAGTCTTAAAGAGTAAACAAAAATAGATTAGTGTTACTGGAAACTTCTTCAGCTTGTATGAGAATTACTATACAGTGAAAGTGCGATTACTATAACACACACACACTCACACACACACACAGCCCCACACACACACATTACACACACACCCACACACACACACACACACATACCACACACACACACACACACACACCACCACACACACACACCGTATCGATGTGTGACACAATAAATTGTCTAAACTGAGCTATCATTGGAGAGAATGCTATAAATCGGACAGTTCTTGCTATTGCTATGCTAGTGGCCTAGCAGAAATGAAATAGGCTTAAAAGCTAAAGGTTCATATGATTAGGGTGAGTATGAAAAACAAGAAAAAAAAACATATATTTTTCAGATGTTAACATGTTTGTCAAACATCAAAAAGTAATTTTAACACAGCTGATTGCTGTAATATAGTAGATTACCTAAATGCAGATTAAATCTAAATACCTACTTACACTACAAAATAGATAGCTGCGGGATCCATTGTTTTCTTTAAAGCTGCAGTATTGTAGCCTGTCTATATGGCTGGGTAGGTGACTAGTAATGTCTATTGAGCAGGGGCGAGACAATAGAGTTAACCTGTATAAAAGATTACCACTGTATTCTTTCACAGTATTTCTGCAGTTTTCTCATGACTATACAATGCATCTACTATAGCTTACCATGGTTTCCCATGCTTATGATAAGGTAGAATTTCCTTATGCTTTATCAGGCTTGTTTGTTTGTCACCACACCAGTTTAGCTTTCACAGTTGTCACAGAGAGGTCATATGATGAACACAGAGACGTTGAAAACATGCGAGTTAAAGTCAACCTATAGATTTATCACTGAGAAGGAGACTCCAAAGCCCAGAAGCCATCTCCTCCATGTTCCATCTCTCCCTCTTAACCAATCTCTGCTTTTCCTATGACTCGCATTGTTTTTAATGTCTCATGTAAACACATATGGCAATTCATATTAGGTAAGATTCACTTTGCTAGCTCTGTGTCTTTTAATGCAGTGTTTTCTGTGTATTAACTCCCCTTTGTATGAGCTGAGTTTGGTAGCAATTGGACAACTTGTTTCTGCCCTGGAAGTGTTTTGTGTAGAGGAAACCTTGCTGTCTGTATGGAATGGTAAGAGAGTTTGGTTTGTTAATGGTTTCTTATTTCAAACACAAGTGTCCAGGTCTTAATAATTCATCTGACCCCGGTTTGCTCCTCACTCGACAGCTTCAGGGGCTGTTAATGGATGTTTCCTTTTCTTTCGTTCACACTGCAGCTCTCAGTGCCCAGAATCTGGCTCGGCTCCTGGTGGAGTGTAATTTTAAAAGGTTCAGATCCATCACTTGTGGAAATTTCCTGAATTGTTTTTTTTAAAAACAATTCACACATTGGGATTCATCTTCTGTTGTCCCAATGAGACCAGCTCTGACAGTCTCTAACAATAAGTGCCGATAAAAAATAAGCACCAGTTGCTAATTCAATCCAGTTGGGACCCTGTTCATATACTGTAAGTGATTTGGAGCACTGGCTGTAATATCCAGGTTTATTCAAGTGCCGTGCAACAGAATGAATGTGAGTGTATGGTTATTATGTTACAATGTTACAATGTTACAATGTTAATGTTGCATATTAATGCTAATTTATTACTGGAGTCTCATTAGTCACTAACCAGAATAGGGAATCAATGAGTTAGCAAATTGGATCTGAGCTGGCAATTTTAAAATAACCACAAGCACCTTGCTTGGGCTATATATGAAAATAGCAGATAAAGAGAGCATTTCATGCTTATAATATTGTCTCTTAGCCCTATTAGCACAGGTGGAAATCACTGTTTGCAGTAATATTTAAATTCCTCTGTGTGGACATTCAGAGTCATATTTTCATGGAACCATTTAGGACTCAGTCTTATCTACGAACACTACCAATTAGGTTTGATGAGTAGAAACACCAGGTCAAGAAACAGCAGTTATTGAAGCCCATCACACATAAGCACACAGTTGAAAGCACTCAATAGTGCTGAATTTAGAAATACCAAAATAAACATAAATTCAATGACAGAAGTTATTTACAGAATGGAGAAAACAGTTTGGAAATAAAGCCCCCTGTTTCTCCAGTGACTGTTAGCATGCACCCCATTGTGAGAGCGTGGTGTGATCAGCTTAATTTAACATGTGATCAGTCCCATGTGGATGTGGATGTGCAGAAAGTGAAAGGGTAGAGTACTTCCATCAAACTTGTGGTGCAGGCAAGAGAGCCTTCATCTTAAATGTGGAAACAAACAACAACATCAGAAAAGGGTTTTGTTCAATCGTTGTCGCGGTAATCAGACGTACGAACATGACTACCACACCGTTAGCAAACCATTAAGCACAACACCAAATGTTTCGGGAATTTCAGAAGAATATGTTCTTGATTGAAACAATATACCTGAGAGCATGCATGCTGTGCAAAGCAAGAGGAACCGCCAGATACATTTAGAAACATATTTCATTGCAAGGATGAACCCCTGCTCAGAGCTCATGCTGGCACTGCTTCTAATTAGTCTTTCTGTTTGTTTTTAAAGAACCAGGTATTCGATCTCCTAAGCCTGCAGACTCATGACTGTTTGATTCATTTCATGTTTTTTGCTTTTAAAGATCCCAAATGATTTGTTGACAGTTTCAAGTTTTTATTGTTTTGTTTTTTTTCTCCCTCGTCAATTTCAGATGCCAGTTTCCAGCTTCTGGCCACCGTGAAGCGTGGAGAATAAATTACCTGGAAACAGGCAATCAATACTTAACATCTACAAAATCATAATGTTTTGCAAATTAAATTTGGTCCTAAACATGCCAATGAGTTTAATTAGGTACCAGTGGTAAACAAATTGCAATT